>NW_027095723.1:390732-397291 GCF_036850995.1 Saccopteryx leptura
TTAGTGAGACTAGCTTCAGCAGTGCATCCTAGTAAAACTTCACCTTCTGCTAGACTGGAATGGAAAAAGTCAAGGGCAACACCGGGATTATTCCCAAAGTGCAGAGACAGAAGGGGTCAGGAGAGGAGGCAGATAAATAATAAGAACAGTGACAGCAGAGCCAATACAGTGACATTCATTGATTGTCACACAGTGGGGATCCTGCTTTACATATATGACCAGCTCCTGCAGGTGCACACTGCTGTTTCTCCATTTAAGAGAGGCATAGGTGGGCTCTTCGAGAAATCAATGTTTTTCTGAGGTCACACAGCCAGCAAATGGTCAGGACTCAACTCTAAGTTATTCATACTCTAGAGCCTGAGCTCCTGCCCTAAAATAGCTGTGTGGCCTTGGGGTAGTGCCTCAGTCTCTCTGAAAATCATTTTCATGTCTGTCAGTAAGGGCAAGTGACAGGATGTGCCTCCAAGGCTTGAGGGAGCAGTACAGGAGGTACTGGATGGAGAGCGCTTAGCACAGAACGCAGCAGAGAGTATAACTTCTTACCAAACATCAGCTGTTATTATTGCTGCCATTTTTATTGTCATCATCATTATTATTACTATTATTGGTGAGGTTCAAAATGAAGTTTCTATTCTGGGAAGAGACACTGCAGCAGATATGAATACCAGACTCGCCGCTCAGGCAGTGCTTCAGGGTGTGACGCCTTCCCTCTCACCCTCACTGCAGTCGCTGGGCCTGCCCTGGTGCCATTCACCCTCAACTTCACCATCACCAACCTGCACTACGTGAAAGACATGCAGCCTCCAGGCTCAGTGAAGTTCAATAGAATAGAGAAGATCCTGCAGCTCCTGGTGAGTCTCGCCCACCTCATTCCTGCACGGCCCACCGAGGCCCACCATGTCCACTGCTTTCAGTCCCCCCACCGCTCCTATGTCCCGTTCGTTTCTTCCTGCCTCCCAACTGATGCCAGCTCTGTCGACCTCATCCTCGCCCTGTCCCTGTCCTTCCTCACTGGTCCTTCTATTCACCTCCTTCCTTCCTTCAACAGCTCAGACCCTTGTTTAAGAACACCAGCATCAGCCTCCTCTACTCCAGCTGCAGACTCGCCTTGCTCCGGTAAGACCACCGAAGGTGTCCCTGTGAGGCACAGCGGAGAACTTTAATCCATAGTCCTCTAGAGCTGGGTCCTCCCTTTGGCCTCAGCCTTTTCCAGCCCCTCACCTGAAACAGCCCCTACCCCCCTGGTTTCTGGCCCCTGGCCCCTGCTCTGGACCTTTCCATCTTCAAGAACCTCAAATCTCACATGCGATACTTAATAAGAACAAAATGATAAAATGTAATAGCCTGAGAGTATGAACCAAATTCCTTCATAAATGATGCATCCCTGATCCTTCACAAATAAACCTATGGCCTTCCATGTCCTCAACCCACACTGCATATATTTATTTTTTAAATTTAATTCATTGGGGTGATATGGGTTAATAAATGTACTTATATAAGTTTCAAGTGTACAATTCTGTAACACATCATTTGTATATTGCATTGTGTGCTCACAACCCAAAGTCTAGTGTCCTTCCATCACCGTATTGTTTACCCCTTTGCCCTCTTCAACCTCCCCTCAACTCCTTCCCTTCTGGTAACCACCACTCTGTTGTCTGTGTCTATGACTTTGTTCATTTGCTGGTTTCTGTTCTCTATTCTACATATGAGTGAAATCACAAGGTTCTTGTTTTCTCCATCTGATTTGTTTTGTATAGCATGATGCTCTCAAGATCCATTCGTATTGTTACCAATGGTAGTATTTCTTTCATCCTTTCTTATGGCTGAGTACTATTTCATTGTATGTATGTACCACATCTTCTTTATCCAATCATCTATCAAATGCCACTTAGGTTGTTTCTATGTCTTGGCTTCTGTGAATAATACTGCAATGAACATAGGAGCATATCTTTACAAATAAATGTTTTCAAAAATTTCAAGTGGATACCCAGAAGAGAGATTGCTGAATCTTATGGTAGTTCTATTCTTAAATTTTTGAGGAAACTTAATTTTTTCATTGTGGCTGCACCAGTTTACATTCCCACCAGCAGTGAATGAGGGTTCCTTATTCTCCACAGCCTCTCCAAACTTGTATTTGTCTTGTTGATAATAGCCAAACTAACAGGAGTGAGGTGGTATCTCATTGCAGTTTTGATTTGCATTTCTCTAATAGCTAGTGAAGAAGAGCATCTTTCATATATCTGTTGGCCATTTGTATTTCTTCTTGGGAGAGTCTGTTCTGGTCCTCTGCCCATTTTTAATTGGATTATTTGGTTTTTGTTTTTCAGTTATATAAATTGTTTATATATTTTGGACAATAGACCCTTATCAGGGGTATTGTTTGCAAGTATCTTCTCCCATTCGGTGGCTTGCCTTTTTGTTTTGTTGATCATTTCTTTGTTGCTGCGCAGAGGTTTTTAGTTTGATGACCCATTCATTTACTTTTGCTTTTACTTCCCTTCCTTTGGGATCAAATTCACAAAATCCTCTCTGAGACCAGTGTCCGTAAGTTTAGTACCTATGTTTTCTTCTATTTGTTTTATTATTTAAGGTCTTATATTTAGGTCTTTGATTCATTTTGAATTGATTTTTGTGTAAGGTGTCTAATAGTACTCTAGTGTCATTCTTTTGCATATGGCTTTCCAATTTTCCCCAAGTCATTGTTAAAAAAGTTTTTTTTTTTTCTTTCTTTCTTTCTTTCTTTCTTAATAATTTTACTTTTTTAATGGGGTGACATCAATAAATCAGGATACATATATTCAAAGATAACAAGTCCAGGTTATCTTGTCGTTCAATTATGTTGCATACCCACCACCCAAAGTCAGATTGTCCTCTGTCACCTTCTATCTTGTTTTCTTTGTGCCCCTCCCCACCCCCTATCCCTCTCCCATTCCCCCCTCCCCCCCATAACCACCACACTCTTATCAATGTCTCTTAGTTTCACTATTATGTCCCACCTACGTATGGAATAATACAGTTCCTGTTTTTTTCTGATTTACTTATTTCGCTTCGTATCATGTTATCAAGATCCCACCATTTTGCTGTAAATGTTCCGATGTCATCATTTCTTATGGCTGAGTAGTATTCCATAGTGTATATGTGCCACATCTTCTTTATCCAGTCATCTATTGATGGGCTTTTTGGTTGTTTTCCATGTCCTGGCCACTGTGAACAATGCTGCAATAAACATGGGGCTGCATGTGTCTTTACGTATCAATGTTTCTGAGTTTTTGGGATATATACCCAGTACAGGGATTGCTGGGTCATAAGGTAGTTCTATTTTCAGTTTTTGAGGAACCACCATACTTGCTTCCATAATGGTTGTACTACTTTACATTCCCACCAACAGTGTATGAGGGTTCCTTTTTCTCCACAGCCTCTCCAACATTTGCTATTACCTGACTTGCTAATAACAGCTAATCGAACAGGTGTGAGGTGGTATCTCATTGCCGTTTTGATTTGCATTTCTCTAATAGCTAAAGAAGATGAGCATCTTTTCATATATCTGTTGGCCATTTGTATTTCTTCCTGGGAGAGAAGTGTCTATTCATATCCTCTTCCCATTTTTTTATTGGATTGTTTGTTTGTTTGTTGTTGAGTTTTATGAGTTCTTTGTATATTTTGGATATTAGGCTCTTATCTGAGCTGTCGTTTGAAAAAATCATTTCCCATTTAGTTGGCTTTCTGTTTATTTTGTTATCAGTTTCTCTTGCTGAGCAAAAACTTCTTAGTCTGATGTAGTCCCATTCATTAATTTTTGCCTTCACGTCTCTTGCCTGTGGAGTCAAATTCATAAAATGCTCTTTAAAACCCAGGTCCCTGAGTTGAGTACCTATGTCTTCTTCTATGTACTTAATTGTTTCAGGTCTTATGTTTAGATCTTTGATCCATTTTGAGTTAATTTTTGTACAGGGGGAGAGACTGTAGTCCAGTTTCATTCTTTTGCATGTGGCTTTCCAGTTTTCCCAGCACCATTTATTGAAGAGGCTTTCTTTTCTCCATTGTGTGTTGTTGGCCCCTTTATCAAAAATTATTTGACTATATATATGTGGTTTTATTAAGTTTGCTTTTCTTTTTGTATGTTTTTAATTCCTTCGTCAAAAGTTTGTTACCTACATATGTGTAGCTTTATTTTGAGCTCTCAATTCTGTTCTGTTTGTAGGAGTCGGTTTTTCTCTGGTACCATACCGTTCTGATTGTAGCTTTGTGGTATAATTTGAAGTCAGGAAGTATGCTACCTCTGGATTATTGTTTGTTTGTTTGTTTGTTTGTTTTTTCTATCAGGATTAATTTGGCTATCTGAAAGTTTTTGTGGTTTCATACAAATTTGATGGTTGTTCTATTTCTTTTAAAAGTGACATTAGAATTTTTATAAGGAATGCATTAAATATGTATATTGTTTTAGGTAATATGACCATTTTAACTATGTTGAGTCCTCCAATTCATGATTGTCTTTTTTTTCTCTCAATATTTTCAATAATGTCTTATAGTTTTCAATGTATAGATCCTTCACATTCTTTGCTAAGTTTATCCCTAGGTATTTTACTCTTCTTACTGTAATTGCAAATAGATTTTTTTCATTTCTTTTTATGAGATTTTATTGTTAGACTCTAGGAATGCAGTGAATTTTTGTACATTGATTTTTGTGTTATGCAACTTTACTGTATTTGTTGATTGTTTCTGTCTTTTGATGGATTCTTTACAGTTTTTAGGTAAAGAAACATGCCATCTTCAAAAAGTGACAATTTTACTCCTATTTTAGATGTCTTTTATTTCTTTCTCTTACCTGATTGCTGTGGCTAGGACTTCCAGAATTATGTTGAATAACAGTTGTGAGAGTGGGCATCTTTGTCTTCTTCCTGATCTTAGAAGAAAGGCTTTCAGTTTTTTACCATTGAGTGCGATATTAGCTAGGGATGTGTCATATATGGCTTATATTATGTTGAGGTATTTTCCTTCTATATTCATGTTATCGCATTTTTAATTATAAATGAATGCTGTATCTTGTCAAAGGCATCTATTTATTTGATCACATCATTTTTGTTTTTTACTTTATTAATGTGGAGTTGTATCACGCTGATCGATTATCTTATGTTGAACATCCTTGTGCCCATAAAGTGAACCCTGCTGGATTGTGATGTATTGTTTTTTAAATGTATTGTTGTATTTGATTTTCTAGTATTTTATTTAGGATTTTTGCATCTACATTTATCAGAGATATTGGTCTATAATTTTCTTTCTGAGTGTTGCTTTTGTCAGGTTTGGTATCAGGGTAATGTTGGCCTCATAAAATGAGTTAAGGAGTGTTGTGTCTTCTTTGATTTCTTGGAAGAGTCTAAGAAGGATAAGTACCAATCTCTTCTGAATGCTTGGTGCAGTTCACTAGTGAACTTTCCAGAGCCCACAGCTGCCAAATGGTGGAACCAGAATTCAAACCCCGCCTCTTCAGAGCCCAAGCCTTTTCTCACTTAGCTTTTTTGGCCCCTTTTCTTTGTGAGGAACCATCGGTTTTCCTTCCTTTTATATTACCCTGCGTTGAGTCCTTGCTCCTCTCTACTGTAGAGATGTGGAAAGTGGCCCTAGCTCATCTAGTGATGGAGTTTTCTGAGCACAAGTGGCCTGCTCCATTCTGACATCTTTTGGAGGGTTAAACCTCAGTAGCCATCTCCCAGAAATAACTCTTCAGGACTCCAAAAATAAAATTTCAGACAAGATTTTCTTCCTGAGGTGCCAGAACAGAGAGGGATGGCATGAAGTCCCCTTCCTCAGAGCCCAGTTTGGTGCACCTACAGCCGATGTGGCCTCTCCACTCCTCTGGCCTGGACTTCCATAGGTTTTCTTTCCGCCCACGAACACTTCTTGAGCACCTACAGTATACCAAGCTCAGCATTCTGCTCCCAAAACTCGGTGGGGCCAAAGCGTAGATTCTGCCATCAAGAGTAGTGTATTATATTTATTACATACAAACATGTATACAGTACATATTAATTATACTAATCTAAGCATATTACTAATATCAACATGTTTCATCCTCATGTGATACACCTGGATACCATGATTACACCCATTTTATAGATGAGAAACTGGGCCCAGTGACACCACGGAAGACCTGAAAGATGAGGGAAGTGTAGGATCTCGGAGGAACTGAGGTGGAGGAGTCCTTGGGGAGCAGTGAAGGGGTGTGTCGCAGGGGGCAGGGAACAGCAGGTGGAGAAGCAGAGTCTATGCAGGGAGGACACGTGGAACAGAAACACTCCCCTGCAAGGAGGAGGGCGGAGAGGTGACCAGGCAGGCCTTGGGTCCTGATGCGCCTGTTGGGACACTGGGGCTCCACCACAGGCAGTAGAGGGCCAAGGATGGATTCCAGCAAGTGTCTGACAGGATGGAGCTCCATGCAGAGTGAGTGAAGACTATCCTTGTGCGCAGAAGAGATTATAAAGAGTGTGGGAGAGGGACAGTGAGGGCATCCCGGACTCACAAGGGGGCCCTCTATGGGACTGTGTTTACAGCCTGAAACAAA
>NW_027095723.1:397386-398687 GCF_036850995.1 Saccopteryx leptura
TGTTGCATAGCAGAAGCTGGATGAAGGTAATTCTTATTTAATTATAATAATTGTCAATCGGTGCGGTGGGTATTACCCAGAGACACCTCACAACTATAGGGAAACTGAAACTTGGGGAGAAGGTGTGCAGGGTCACGTAGCCAGCAAGTATCAGGGTGCTATTTGTTATGTGTTAATATGCCCAGGAAACCATCGTAGTTGGAGATTGGTCTGGCACATCCCGGGAAACAGAGCAGACTCCCAGCCGATGATATGTGCATGTGGACAATGGATATAGTGCCCTTCACTCAAAGTCAGACTCACTTCCCTGCAGTCAGACAAAAATATTTCCCAGGTAGTCAGTCACACACCTCGATAAATGTTGGCACAGCACCAGGAAGGGGTGGGGGGGAGTGGGGCTGGAGTGGGGAAGCTGTGGGTGTGGGAGCCTGGAAGGAAAGGACCTATTCTAGAACAAAGTGTCCTCAGAAGGCTGGGGCCCCACCTGACCTGGGGTTGTCTTACCACATTTCTCTGCAAAATGGGAGTCTTTCTCTTTCCATCCCCCGCTCTCCACACACACACACACACACACACACACACACACACACACACACACACACACATAGGGTCAGTTAATTAGCTTAGCAGAAAGGGCTCAGCAGACACTGAGAAGCCATGAAACCTGAAATGAAGTGGAAAGCTTTTTGAAAATTGAATTTTGAAATTACGGTTCCTAGAAGAAGGCAGTATTCCCCATTTAGGCTCAAGAAATAAAAAAGAATGGGACAGATAATGTTATCAAAAAGTGGCATACTATCTCCCAATACTTAGCTCTTCTCTTATTTTTAAATAGCGATTCTAGGTTGTGAGGTGAGACTTCATTGTGGTTTTATTTTGCATCCTCCTGAGGATTAGTGATGTCCAGCACTTTTCATGTACCTTAGCCATCTGTATGTCTTCTTTGTGAAAATGTCTATTCAGTCCCTCTGCCCATTTTTTAATTGGATTGTTTGGGGTTATTTTTGCTAGAATAGATCTTAAATGTTCTCATCACAAAAAGAAATGGTAGTTATATGATGTGATGGTGGTGTTAGCTAATGCTACAGTAGTTATCATTTTGCAGTCTATGTTTATTAAATCAACACTTTGTGCACATTAAAGTTACACAATGTTTTTTGTAATAGAGATGGAGAGAGGGATAGATAGGGACAGATAGACAGGAAGGGAGAGAGATGAGAAGCATCATTTCTTCATTGTGGCACCTTAGTTGTTCATTGATTGCTTTCTCATATGTGCTTTGACAGGGCGGGCAGGGAGGG
>NW_027095723.1:399187-437079 GCF_036850995.1 Saccopteryx leptura
TTTACAGCCTGAAACAAATTCACTCCGAGGTGGGTGACACGGCATTCCAGGTCCTCCTGACTGGAGCTGCAGCACTTCTACCTGACCCGACGGCCCCGCACAACATCCTCAAGGACCTTCTGCAGGTGGCTCCTCATTGTCACCACCTCTGTGTTCCTTCCTCACAGGCCTGAGAGGGGTGGAGCAGCCACCAGCGTGGGCACAGTCTGCACCCACTGGCCTGACCCCGCGGGCCGTGGGCCAGACAGGAAGCGGCTGTACCGGGAGCTGAGCCAGCTGACCCAAGGCGTCACCCTGTTGGGTCCCTACACTCTGGACCAGGACAGTCTCTATGTCAGTGGTGAGCAGCAGCCTCCTTTGCTCTGCTGGGTTGCTGAGCTGCTCTCGCCCCATGCGTGCCTCTCTGATTCCTTCCCTGTACTCAGCACCTTCTCTATCTCTCTGCAGGGTACACCCAGCGCACTTCAGAAACCACCCCCAGCAGTGAGTACTGAGTAGCCTTTAGAAGTCCCCTACCCCACCAGGGACAGAAGGTTCAGGCCCCTGCTCACATCTCCAGCTCTTGGGGACAGAGGGGTCACGACACAGGCTGGGGAGTCACTGCAGCACAACTCAGCTGTGAATCACCCCTATTGTCGGCTGGACACAGACACATGGTCACTCAATGTTGGTTGGGTGGATGGATGGAGGAAAATAAGTTAGCACTTGAACTGAAATAATGTTAAGTTATGAATTGTCTCCTTCATCTGCTGTACGTGATGGTCTAAACTGCACCCCAGTAATGCTGGCATTAGGCCCAGGACCACCAGCCATCACTGTGTTCTCCAGTGAAATGGCCACTGGTCTCAGGACTGTGGCCTCGGGCCCCACGCCCTCTATCCACCCCAGACCAGGCTCAGTGTGTTCCCCTTCCCCTGCTGCAGCTACGGGACTACCCTCCGTACCTTTCACCCTCAACTTGACCATCACCAACCTGCACTATGTGGAGAGCATGTGGCCTCCAGGCTCCTTACAATTCAACAGCACCGAGAAGCTCCTGCAGCGCCTGGTGAGAGCCCTGCCCTGATGCCAGCCCTGCCCACCTAGCCTCTGCCCAGCAAACTGATGCCAGCCCCACCCACTTCTCCCCGTCCTGTTCAGAGACCACCTGAGCGCCCTCCTGCGCTGTCAGTGCCAGCCCTGCCCACCTAGCCTCTGCCCAGCAAACTGACGCCAGCCCCACCCACTTCCCCCCGTCCTGTTCAGTGAGACCACCTGAGCTCCCTCCTGCGCTGTCTGTCAGTGCCAGCCCTGCCCACGTCACCCTTGTCCCTCCCAGAGATGACTGTCTTGTCCTTGCCCCTCAGCCTGTCCATTCACTTTCCTTATCTCTACCCACAGCTCAAGCCCTTGTTCAAGAACTCTAGTGTGGGCCCTCTCTACTCAGGGTGCAGACTGACCCTCCTCAGGTGAGACCTTGACCAGCGACCGGAGCAGCTCAGGTGCTTCCAGATCTCAGGAGTGTGTTCTGCTTCATTCCTGCCCTCCCTGTGTCCTTAGCAGAAGTGAATTCAGGAGGCATTTACTCCAGGGCCAGTGCCTCTCCCTCCTCCACCAACTGTCCCCACGTTCTGCAGAACCCATCAGCAGGATTGAACCCCTAACCTAATCATCCTTCTAAACTCCCTCCTCCCTCCTGACAGTGAGGGCATTTTCTTTAGGGTTTCCATTCTGTTTCCAGCATTTTTCTCAAGACAAATGTGTCCTTTCCACTTACTTCAACCCCAAATTCTGTCTCTACATGTCTCAAGTGTGAGCTTTCCTGTCCTCATCTCTTAAGGATGTAGGTTTCTGCCTTTCAACTTAATAATAATTCTCTCACCCACTGACAGTTTCTGCCTTACAACTGAATAACCTCCCCCACCCTACTGACAGTGTGAAGATGGCCAGTCAGTGAGCTCAGAGAATCTAAGTCGACTTCTCACCTCTCTACCAGCCTCCTCATTTCCTCCTTCCTGTCCTGCCCTCAGGAATGTCAGGACCCCTCTTCAGGAACTCATTTAATTTATTGTCATCCCCCTTAACCACCCTTCCCAGGCCCAAGAAGGATGGGACAGCCACTGGAGCAGACATCGTCTGCACACACCGCCCTGACCCCGCGGGCCCCGGGCTGGACAGGGAGCGGCTGTACTGGGAGCTGAGCCAGCTGACCCGTGGTGTCACCCAGCTGGGCCCCTACACCCTGGACCAGGACAGTTTCTATGTCAATGGTGAGGGGCTGCCATCATTTTTACATCTCAGTTTGTCCCACATCCTCCGTCTCCACCACCTCTTTCCCTAATCCCTCTTCTTCCTCACTGTGTTTCTCTATCTGTGCAGGTTACACCAACCAGACCCAGACCACCACCCCTAGCAGTGAGTATTCCGAGGTTCAGAAGGCTCTACAATCCTGTAAGCCCCAGCCCTTAGGGATGGAAGAGACTAGGAGTTCTCTCCTCCCACTCTCCACTGCACCTCCCCTTCAGCCTGGGGGAAACAAGGGCTGCTACCCAGAGTCAGACGTGAGCACCTGTTCCTGGCATCTCCAGAGTGATGAGGCTCCCAGCCAAGCCCTTGGGCTCTTTCTCCCAGCTTCTGTGATGCTAGTTCCTGTCTACATCAACAGTGAGGGGCTCTGTGGGCGGGGCCTGCTCCTTCCCCAGGTGGGCTCTGCTGCAGCAGACTTCTGGCCCAAGTTCAGACTCAGACTGGGGCCTCACGTTTCAGAGGTATCTGAGCAAGGCGTTTGCATCTCTGGAGCAGGGAGGGTGGATTTTGTGATTCCAAGTGAGTAATCTGTCTTCCTTTTAGTGAATCCCAACTGTGAGGGTCCGGCAGCCATCTCTCCAATGGCCACTTGGCCTTTTTCTGGAAGAGCTCACCCTCCCCTTTTCCTCACAATCTCTCCTTCTCTTTACAGGCTACACCCATTTGGCCTCAGCCTCCATCCCCAACGGTGGGTGTTTTAGACTTCTGTGTACCTATGACTACCACCTTGTCCTTAAAAATAGGAGCTGCTCAACCAGCCCATCCCTCCCTCCTGCTACCCCCCACCACCACCACCCCCATCGGGATGGGAAGGAGTCCGGAGGTCGAGGTTGTGCATAGAAATGTGGGTTAAACTGGGGGTGTAGGGAGTCATCGTCCACACAGCTGACTCCAGGGTAACTGGTGCCTAGAAAGAGGTGCACACTTTATCGTTCCTGTCCTACTAATGCCACCATTCCCTTAAGGTTACAGTACATTTCGGATTTTATTCCTGCTTTTTCTTTTCCCCTCAGTTCCAGTGACGTCCGGATACTTCACTTCCCTGGCTCCATCCACCTCCAGCAGGCCCACAGGTGGGAGACACCAAACCATCTCAATAAAACCGCATCTCTCATTGCTCACTCACCTTCCAGGGGGAACTCATTCTTTCTTTAGACTTCAGGGACTCTCAGCTACTCAAGGTCCAGCTGCTCAGAATCCAGATCCCGAGTCCAGCCCACATCACACAGCCACTCTCGACTGTGGGCCTACCCACCTCCTGGACGTCATCCCTCCCTTTGCTCTCTGACCCTAAAGTTGTCATCTTTTCCCAAACTTACCCTTTGTCCTCATCACCAAAGGCAGGGACACAGCTAAACTTGACCCTCCTTCTCGCTCACCCCCCACCTCCATCTGTCACCAGGTCATCTCCTCTCCACATGGAATAGCTCATGAGGCCTTTCTTTCTCTGCATGCATCACTCAGCCTTTATTCAGGGCACCGGCATTTTTTTCTAGGACAAGTGCAGTAGCTTCCACTCTGACCTCCACACAGCAACTACAGCGTCCCCCACACCCCAGTACACCTCTGTCTACATAATTCCTGTCTTGTTGACAATCTTTGAATGACCACCTGCTCTACAAACTATATCCGAGCCCCTGAGCTAGTCACTGCCTCCCCTTCCTGGGCTCAAAGGCCCCCTCCAGTCTCACGTCTACACTTCCCTGTGGCTGTAGGGAAAGGACTTCAAGTTCCTGCGTGCAACCTCTCCATCCTCCTGCCGGGCCTTTACCCAGGCTGCTCCTTCGGCTTGAGCTCCCTCCCCGCTTGCTCAGTCCTGTCCCCTAACTCTTATTTGTCCTTTTGGCCATACAGCATGATGCATCCTCTGGGAAGCTTTCCCGTTACTGATGGGGTGTCTGTCTTTGACTGGCACATCCCCTGGCTTCCCTGCATCATAACGGTCTGGTCCTTCTCCTGGCCACAACACTAGGAGACTAAGCCCTATTTGTCTTTGAACCACGGTGTCCAGCACAGAGCCTCTCACACAGTAGGTGCTCAATAGATGCTCACCGAATGAATGAGTCAGTGTTCCCAATGTGTTAGGAATTCCATGATGTTCTCTCTTTCAGCCCCTGCAGGCCTTGGCTTACTTAGTCCACTGTTGTGGCCCACGGTCAGAGCCCCCGGCACCCTTGGTCTTTACTGTGGTCCCAGCTGAACATACTTCTCTTCCTCCCCCATGGCAGCCACTGGCCCCACCCTGGTGTTCTTCACCCTGAACTTCACCATCACCAACATGCACTACACAGAGGACATGGGGCACCCAGCTTCCCTGAAGTACAATTCCACTGAGAGGATCCTACAGCACCAGGTAAAGGTTCTGCGACGACCAGTGTCAGCCTCACTCCAGGCCCGCCCAGTCCCCCAGCCCTCCCACTCACCACCCCTTTTCCCTTCCAGCTGCGGCTCTTGATCAGTAAAACCAGTGTCGGCCCCCTCTCCTCTGGCTGCAGACTAGCCTCACTCAGGTGAGACCCCCGCCCCGGACAGAGTGACCAGTTAGGTGGACCCTCATGCACTGGCCCACGGGGCTCAGTTCTTGGCCATGTCCCTGGCATGCCCGGCCTCCCTCCAGCACCCTGCATGAACCTTCATGCCTTCTTCATGCCCAGAGGTGCTGAGAATGCTCAAAGCTTAGAAATGAGCAGCATGTTTATAGTGTACATAATTCAGAGAACATTTTGTTTTAAATGAGGTCTCTCCTATTAGAACTACTGCATCCTGGGCCCTGGCCGGTTGGCTCAGCGGTAGAGCTTCGGCCTGGCATGCAGGGAACCCGGGTTCGATTCCCGGCCAGGGCACATAGGAGAAGTGCCCATTTGCTTCTCCACCCCCCACCCCCTCCTTCCTCTCTGTCTCTCTCTTCCCCTCCCGCAGCCAAGGCTCCATTGGAGCAAAGATGGCCCGGGCGCTGGGGATGGCTCTTTGGCCTCTGCCTCAGGCGCTAGAGTGGCTCTGGTCGCGATAGAGCGACGCCCCGGAGGGGCAGAGCATCGCCCCCTGGTGGGCAGAGCGTCGCCCCTGGTGGGCGTGCCGGGTGGATCCCGGTCGGGCGCATGCGGGAGTCTGTCTGACTGTCTCTCCCCGTTTCCGGCTTCAGAAAAAAAAAAAAAAAAAAGAATTAAAAAAAAAAAAGAACTACTGCATCCTGCCAGCAATATCTAATTTCAATGTTTCTGTTCCTCATTGTGATGAGGCTGTCTCAGATGAGGGGCATTCAGGAGAGCCTCCACAAGGCTTCAGAGCTGCCCCTTCAGCATTCTCTCAGCCGACTCCCTTCCACTCTCTTGCTTTCCACATCCAGAAGGACCCCTTTGGTATTGCACATCCCCACATCCCTCCTTCCCCAGGCTTGAGAAGCATGGAGCAGCCACGGGAGTGGACCTTGTCTGTACCTACCACTATGACCTTGCGGGCCCCGGACTGGACAGAGAGCAGCTGTACCAGGAGCTGAGCCATGAGACCCACGGAGTCACCCGGCTGGGCTCCTTCGCCCTGGACAAGGACAGCCTTCATGTCAATGGTGAGGGCCTTAGCTAAAACCATGATCTCTTCCCAGTTGAGGTTTTGTGTTGTGTCTATCCTTTCCCCCTTGTGGTCTGGGTTCCACCTTCCTTGCGATGAAGTGATCACTGGGTCCAGCCACCTTCAGTCTCGTTACCTGGTTATCTCCTCCTTGAATATTTCTCCACTGCCTCTTTATCACAGAAATCCCTTTCCCTTCATCTTTTGTGCTTACCCAACTCTCGCTTCGTTCTTCTTGCCTTCTCTCTGCAGGTTACCCCTCTGGAGCCACAGCCTTGCCTCCCACCAGTGAGTATTCCTGGGTCTCATTCCCCCTTTAGTGTTGGGAGCAGTTGTTCTCCCTTTACCTTCTGTCTTTGGTGAGGGAGACACGTAGAAGGGCCCCCAACTCATTCCTTTTCTTTTTCCCTGGCTCTGGTGGAGAGTTTCAGCCCAGGGAGAGGGGGGGGGGGGAGTCTTAGACACTGATCTGTTTTCCCATCACATTCATGTGATTTTCAATTTTCTAAAACCCTGCCCTTGGTACTCTTTTCTTATCCTTTTATTCATGTCTTTCTTTATTGCTATTAAAGTTTCTTGATATCAGTGTTACACCCTTGTTTTGCTTTGTTTGTTTGTTTGTGTTATGAGAGAGACAAAGACAGAGAGAGACAGGAAGGGAGAGAGAGCTGAGAAACATCAACTCATAGTTGCAGCACTTTAGTTGTTCATTGATTGCTTCTCATGTGTGCCTTGACTGGGATGCTCCAGCTGAATTAGTGATCCCTTGCTTTAACCAGCGACCTTGGGCTCAAGCCAGCAATCTTTGGGCTCAACCAGAGACTGTGAGGTCATGTCTATGATTCCACACTTAAGTCAATGATCTTACGCTCAAGCTGGTGAACTCGCGCTGAAGCCAGTATTGTCGGGGTTTCGAACCCCAATCCTCAGCATCCCAGGTCCACGCTCTATCCACTGTGTCATCACCTGGTCAGGCTTCCCTTTGTTTTGTTTTTGTTTTTTATTTTTCAGTGAACATTATTTTAATTCACTACTTTCCAGACACCATCTAAGTCAGGGGTCCCCAAACTACGGCCCGCGGCCGCATGCGGCCCCCTGAGGCCATTTATCCGGCCCCCACCGCACTTCCAGAAGAGGCACCTCTTTCATTGGTGGTCAGTGAGAGGAGCATAGTTCCCATTGAAATACTGGTCAGTTTGTTGATTTTAATTTACTTGTTCTTTATTTTAAATATTGTATTTGTTCCTGTTTTGTTTCTTTTACTTTAAAATAAGATATGTGCAGTGTGCATAGGGATTTGTTCATAGTTTTTTTTTATAGTCTGGCCCTCCCAACGGTCTGAGGGACAGTGAACTGGCCCCCTGTGTAAAAAGTTTGGGGACCCTGATCTAAGTTATATAATGTATTAGTCAGTTTATGCTGCTATAACAAAATGCCATAGATTAGATGCCTTAAACAGCAGAAATTACTTTCTCACAGTCCTGGAGACTAAAAGTCCAAGGCCAAATTGCAGGCAGGGTTGGTTTCCTCTAAGGCCGCTTTCCTAAGCTTCCAGATGGCTTTCTCTTGTTGCCTTTTCACACATATTCCCAGTGTCTCTGTGTCTTCTCATCTGTTTTCCTTATAAGGACATCAGTCAGATTGGATGAATCCCCCTCTAGCAATGGCCTCATTTTAATTTAATTACCTCTTTAAAGGCTCTATTTCAAATACAATCACCTATGGAAGCAATAGTTATTAGAGTTACAACATATGAATTTTGGGAGAACACCCCATTTATTCTCAAACATATACACCCTATTCTTTAATTCTCGCTGTAACCACATACCTTAGCTCCATTTTACAGATGAAAAAACAGGCAGAGAAAAGCTTCCAAACCACAGAGCAGAAAACAGCAGAACCCAGAGTTCCTATAACTCCATAGCTTATGCTCTAACTCCCCATCAGGAGATGGAGAGCAGAGAGACTATGAATAAAAACATCAGGGCCATCAGTTCCCCATCAGCGTGGCAAGCTGGAGACTCTTCTCCTGGGAAAGAGCAAAGCCGCAGTGTTTTCACAGAGTCCTCCACTCCTGCATCTAGGTAGAAATGACCCACCTCGATACCCACCCTCCAATCATTGCTCACATAAACCTGCTCTTGCTCACTGCTGGAATTGCCTCTATTAATAAGTGACCCTCAGCCTGACTGCTGGTGGTGCAGCAGATTAAACATCAGCCCATATGCTGAGAGCCCTGGTTGAAACCCCGAGGTCACCATCTAGAGTGCGGACTTGTTGGCTTGAGCGCAGGACTGCCGGCTTCAGCATGGATCTTCAACATGATCCCATTGACTTAAGCCCAAAGGTCACTGGCTTGAAGCCCAAGGTCGCTAGCTTGAACCTATGGTCACTGGTTTGAGCAAAGGGGTCTTGAGCTCATGGTCACTGGTTTGAGCAAAGCGATCACTGGCTCAACTGGAACGCCCCGCTTCCTGGTCAAGGCACGTATAAGAAAGCAATCAATAAAAAACAAAGTGAAGCAACTACAATTTGATGCTTCTTTTCTCATCTCTTTTTTCCCCTCTCTCTCTCCCTCTGGTTTCTCTCACTCTCTTTCTTTCTCTCTCTCTCTTAAAAAAAAATGACCCTTGAGCTTATGAGGAGGAGAACATGGGCCCTATGAATCCCCAATCTTAGGTATACCTTGGGCCCCCAACCTCCCTGCGAACCTTGGCTCTCTCTGCACCCACCATAGCTGCGGAGGTCAATGAGGAGCCATTCACACTGAATTTCACCATCAACAACCTGCGCTACTCAACAGACATGGGCCATCCAGGTTCCCTCAAGTTCAACATCACAGACACCCTCATGCAGCATCTGGTGAGAGGCCTGCTTACTCCTCCCACCTGCCCATGACCCCTCACAGGAACTGTGGCTGGCCACTGACCCACGTCGGCTCTCTCCTTCCTCCCCAGCTCAGCCTACTCTTCCAGCAGAGCAGCCTCGGCCCCTGGTACGCAGGTTGTAAGGTCACCTCGCTAAGGTGAGAATCCCCCACACATAACCCACTGCCAAAGGACATGGACTTCTGGCCGTGGGGGCTGCCCTGGTTGCAGCAGGCTATTCTTGGAGGGTCCTTTTCTGCATCCATTTTTAAAATATTACCTTATTAATTTTTTACATTGTGATAAAATACAGAAACAAAAATGTCCATTTAAAAACTGTGTTAAGTGTACAATTTAGTGGCATCAATTGCATGCACAGTGTTGTGCGCCCCTCATTGCTATCGAGTTCCAAAATTTTCATCACCCCAAGCAAAAACTCTGTATCCATTGAGAAATTATTCTCAGGTCTCTTGAGTCAGTTTTTGTTCTGTTGGTATTTATGAAGTACTTCTCAATTCGTATTTTCATTCAGCAGACATGATGGGACAGCACCTCTGAGGCAAGTGGTAGGGTACCACAGTGACAAGACAGTCCCTGGTTCTGCTCTTGTCTGGTAGGGAAAACAGACAGGAATCAAAGAGTACGTATTGACGTAAAGTGCTTTCAAATACAAGGTGCTGCCAAGCATAAGTAAGCAGAGTGATGGGAAAGGTGCTTCACCCAGAGGGACAGGGTAGCCTCTCTGTGGAGGTGACATCTAAGCTTTGTCCCAATTGGCAAGAAGAGTTTGGCCATGAAACTGTTCTAAGTCAGAGGAGACACCAACTACAAGGGTCCTGTGGTGGGAATGAGCTTGGCAAGTTCGGTGAACAGCATGGAGGCCGGTGTGGCTGGAGCAGAGAAAGAACAGGGGAGAGGAGGTGAGGCCTGAGATACAATCAGCATCTACATCATGTAGATTCTTGAAGGAAATTGACCTTTTTTTAATTGTAAAATACACATAATGTAAACTTACCCTCTGAACCATTTATAAGTATACGGTTTGGTAGTATTAAGTATGTATATTCACATTGCTGCAAAACCAATCTCCAGAACTTGCAAAACTTAAATGCACTAAACAACAACTTCCCATTTTTCTCTACCCCCTATCTTGATACCCACCATTCTCCAGTCTGTGTCTATGAGTCTGACTACTTTGGGTACCTCATATGAACAGAATTATACAGTATTTGTCTTTTTGTGATGCTTATTTCAGTTACCATACATCTTGGAGTTTCATCCATGTTGTAGCATGTCAGAATTTTCTTCCTTTTTAAGGCTGAATAATATGCCATTGTGCTAGATGCTGGAGGTTCACCATGACAACAATGAACTAGACTGTCCTAATCTCTTACTTCATGAAGGTCATCTTCTGGAGGGAACAGGAACAACTAATATATGATCACATATTGGGCGACCAGAGCTGTAATGGGAGGATCACAGGGCATGGTGGGAACCCAGAAGAGGTCCCTGACCCTCCTGGGAGGGTTCTTAGAGGAAGAAGAGGTGTCTAAGTTGAGAACTGAAAGATGACCAGAAAATTGCCCAGGTAAGGAGAGAAGGGGAGAGACTTCTAGACAGAAGTCACTGCAGGTGTAGAGTCCTGGGATAAGAGAGCATGGCCAGGTGGAGAAACCATGAAAGTCCCACAAGGCTGAAACACTGGATCTGAGGGGACCAGTGAGCACAGGTGGCGAGGTACCAAGGGAACTGCACCCTCCAGAGGTAACCTCTTCTCCCCCAGGTCTGTGAAGAATGGTGCCAAGACACGGGTGAACTTTCTCTGCGCCTACAGGCAGCCCCCCAGGAGCCCAGGCCTGTCTGCTAAGCAGGTGTTCCATGAGCTGAGCCGGCTGACCCACGGCATCACCTGGCTGGGCCCCTACTCTCTGGATAAGGACAGCCTCTACCTCAATGGTTAGCAGTTCTCAGCCCACTCCATGGGGGCTGGGCCCCTACTCTCTGGATAAGGACAGCCTCTACCTCAATGGTTAGCAGTTCTCAGCCCACTCCATGGGGGCTGGGCCCCTACTCTCTGGATAAGGACAGCCTCTACCTCAATGGTTAGCAGTTCTCAGCCCACTCCATGGGGGCTGGGCCCCTACTCTCTGGATAAGGACAGCCTCTACCTCAATGGTTAGCAGTTCTCAGCCCACTCCATGGGGGCTACCCCTTAACTCCGAAGGGCTCCCACTTACCAGTTCTCTCAGGGACAAGTTGAGACAACCTCAGGTGTGAATCTCTTCTCCACACTGATTCCTCTCCCTCCCCCACCAGCCACCCTGCAAGGCTGATCCTTTTCACAGATGAATAACCTGAGGCTTAGAAAGGTTAAATCATTTGCCCCAGTGGGTGTAGCTTGAGAGATGAGGAGCCAGGTCGTCAACTCCACTGGTCAGCCTCTAATGCCAGTCTTTCTAAGGATTATTAAGGAAAGAAAATCCCACATCTCTCCTCCCCTCCTTGCTTTCTTGTCACACTTGACGAAGGTTGGTCAAGGACCTTGTCCTGGGTTGGGGCCCTATCCCAAGTAAAATGGAGGCACTTTGCACATTTATGGGGTTCAAGCTTTGGACACACTGGCCATCAGCCTAGAATCCAGGAAGCAAAGAAGGAAAGATCAGGCCCTGGCCGGTTGGCTCAGTGGTAGAGCATCAGCCTGGCATGCAGGAGTCCCAGGTTCGATTCCCAGCCAGGGCACACAGAAGAGGTGCCCATCTGCTTCTTCATCCCTCCCCCTCTCCTTCCTCTCTGTCTCTCTCTTCCCCTCCCGCAGCCAAGGCTCCATTGGAGCAAGGTTGGCCCAGGCACTGAGGATGGCTCTGTGGCCTCTGCCTCAGGTGCTAGAATGGCTCTGGTTGCAACAGAGCAACACCCCAGATGGGCAGAGCATCGCCCCCTGGTGGGCATGCCAGGTGGGTCCTGGTCGGGCGCATGCGGGAGTCTGCCTGACTGCCTCCCCCTTTCCAGCTTTGGAAAAATGCAAAAAAAAAAAAAAAAAAAAAAAAGAAGGAAAGATCAGGAAAGCCTTTACCATTGGTATGACGTTTGTGTCTCGTCTTAGAAGAAACAGAGATGCACACCTGGTACACTTTGGAAAAGGAATCCAGGCAGGAGCCCCATATGGTCAAATGCATGGAATATGTGCGATTGTCCTGCCACGTCCCCTTATGTGTGACTTGTTTGTTCCAGGTTATAATGAACGTGGTCCAGATGAACCTCCTACAAGTAAGTCATTTTGCCTCCAGTGCCCACTTTAGCCTCCATGTGTCTTGAGCCAAGCTTTTCTCCTCACTGACAAAGGGAACTTACCCCAAACTCAAGCTGGTCTTTTGAGTGAGGTCAAAGTGTCAGTGGGAAAAAGAATGCCGAGTCCTTGGTCTCTTTTTGGAACTGCATCCATGTCATTGGCTTTCTAAATTCTCCACATCCATTTGGGTTGGAATAAGAAATTTGAACAAGAATTCCTCACAGGGATAGGGGTTGAGGTCAGATAGTGACTTTAAGTTCATGCTTTCCAACCACAAAATCTCTTACAGGTGCCCACATGGGGCCTCAGCGTCAAGCTGCAAATTCTAGTAACTGCTCAGGGGTTAAGCCAAATTGACCCCATGTACCCATCTGGCAGTTCTTTTATCTTTTAACCCATCTATTCTTCCACTATCCCAGTTATCCCTTCTCTCAGCTACTTTTTTTTCTCCCTCTCTCCCATACTTTCTCCCCATCCCTCCCTTCATTCTTTTCATTCATCCTTTCTCTTTATCTATCCATTCTTCCTTCCTTCCTGCTTTCCTTCCTTCCATCCATCCATCCATCCATCCATCCATCCATCATCCAGACAACCATCCTTCTGTTTATTCATCTGTCTTCTTTCTGCCCTTCTATTCATCTCACCAATTTCTTTTCCTTGTCTTTATTCTTCCTGCTTTCTTTTTGACCCTTATTTTGTTCATTCTTCCTCTGTGCATCCAGGTTTCCCATTGGTCTGTTCATTTTCTGCCCACCCACCTATCTGTCCTCTGTTTAGTTTCTATATCGCTCACCCATTCTCACTTTCTTGAATTAATTTCCTTCACAGGTTTGCTCACCCCTCTACTCACACCATCATTCCTTTCCTCACTCTTGTTTATGATGTACCTGTGAGAGGTTGTCCCTGGGCACCCCCTGCTGGAGCCCATGAAGCCTGCTAGACCTTCCCACTGCGTGGGGAGGAGGACTCTGCTCCTCCCTGATGCCTGCTGTTTTCACAGCTCCTGAGCCCACCACCACATTCCTGCCCACTCTGTCATCACCTGTGCAACCAGAAGCAACCACAGGTACTTGAGGGGCCCCTTTTGCTTCCTAAGAGAAGCTCTCCAGCCCCACAGCTTCACTAGACAATTGTCACACAGGAACTGGGAAGCTAGGGTGTGAAATGATGATTTCAGGGCAATCATCTTGATCTCAAAGATTATATCAACAACTCCTTTTAATGCCTGGCCTCCTGTGGTGTCCAGACTAGTGAGACTAACACCATGTGGGATGCTTTGGGAAGAGGCATCAAACATAATTTGAATGGGAAGAGCTTTCTGGTGAAACTTTTACCCAAATGGAAACTTTAAGAATGAGTAGGAGTGCTCCAAGCAAAGAGAGCAGGAAGAGGGGATGCCCTGGCAGAGGGAAGTCCATGAGCAAAGGGTCAGTAGGCATAAATGGAGAATTGAGAGGCATTTGGTTTGCCTGAAGTATAAAGCTTAATATGGCAGAGATGGACAAGTGAAACTGAAAGGTTGGCAAGAAAAAGAGTGGAAAGCAACTTGAGTGCCACGTCAATGAACTTGAACCCAAAGCTGAAGGCCGTAGAAAGCTGTGAATGATATAGAGCAGTGGAGACCATAGTAAGACTTTCATTTTAAAATATTTCTTCTACTATCGAGCATAGAGAACATCTTCTAGATGAGGTGCCCAGTGAGTCTGTTGGGGTTCTGGTCCAGGTGAGAGAAGATAGGAACCAGGCTAGGAGATGGATGGAAAGAGGTGATATACGTGAGGATCATTCCACATGTGGAACTGGTATCACTTGGGAGGTGAAGTGAATAGTAGCTCACATTACCGAGTGGATAGGATGGTTTTGACTTAGCCATGTTGGTGAGCAGTGGTACCACTGGAAAAGAAGACAGATGATCGTGACTGCAGGACTCTGGACTGAATGCGGGCCAGCTCTCAGTGACTGCTGTCTCTGCCCTTCTCTTCCTACAGCTCTGTTGCGCCACCTGGAGACCCTCACACTCAACTTCACCATCTCCAACCTCCAGTACTCGACAGACATGAGCAATGGCTCGGCCATGTTCAACTCCACCGAGAGGGTCCTGCAGCACCTGGTGAGACTGTGGGCCCTGCCGCTTCTGGTGGGCAGATCCCACCCAGCCCCACCTAACCGTCCTGCTCACCCTCTTCCTCCTTCGTCTCCAGCTCAGATCCCTATTCAAGAAAAGCAGTCTGGGCCCCTGCTACTCGGGTTGCAGACTGATCTCCCTCAGGTAAGGCTTTTTCTTGAGCATTTGCCAGTAATGGCTACTTTGGGTGATCACCCTTTTTCAGTCTTTCCGCTGACCTCACAGTTGCTTCCCCATCTTTCTGGCCCCACACCCAGAGCTTTCAGGATCTCTTTCTAGAATCCCCACATTCCTTTTTCCCCAGGCCTAAGAAAGAGGGGGCGGCCACCAATGTGGATGTCGTCTGCACCTACCACCCTGACCCCACGGGCCCCGGGCTAGACACAGAACGACTGTACTGGGAGCTGAGCCAACTGACCCACAGCGTCACCCAGATGGGCCCCTACATCCTGGTCACGGACAGCCTCTTCGTCAATGGTGAGTGTGTATGCTGAAATTGGATTTACAGTGATCATTATGTATCTTTGCTTTATTTCATTTTCTCTTTAAGAAATCAGTCCAAGTCTGACTGGGAGACACCCTCCCCAACCTCCATGGGGAGGGTATGTCCTGTTATTTCAGGTAAGTAACATGAAATTCTTTAACCAAATTAATGTAATGAATTTTAATTCAAAACCCAAATTACGGGCGCATGGTATCTCTTGGCTCAGGGCTTCTTCTAAGCAACGTTCCTCTATGCCAGTCATTCTCACCTGGGACAATTCTGTCCCCACCTTCTGTAGACACTGGGCACTGTCTGGAGACGTTTTTAATTGTCATACCCGGGACAATCACTTGGGAGGTGGATGGCACCTAGCGGACAGAGGCTGTGATGTTGCTAGTATCTTTCAATAAACAAGAGAGCCCTGGCCGGTTGGCTCAGCGGTAGAGCGTCGGCCTAGCGTGCGGAGGACCCGGGTTCGATTCCTGGCCAGGGCACATAGGAGAAGCGCCCATTTGCTTCTCCACCCCTCCGCCGCGCTTTCCTCTCTGTCTCTCTCTTCCCCTCCCGCAGCGAGGCTCCATTGGAGCAAAGATGGCCCGGGCGCTGGGGATGGCTCTGTGGCCTCTGCCTCAGGCGCTAGAGTGGCTCTGGTCGCAATATGGCGACACCCAGGATGGGCAGAGCATCGCCCCCTGGGGGGCAGAGCGTCGCCCCTGGTGGGCGTGCCGGGTGGATCCCGGTCGGGCGCATGCGGGAGTCTGTCTGACTGTCTCTCCCTGTTTCCAGCTTCAGAAAAATGAAAGAAAAAAAATAAATAAAATAAAATAAAAAAAAATAAACAAACAAGAGAACCCCCCCCCCCCACACACACACACACAGACACCAAAAATGACATAGCTCCAAACAACAGCAGTCTGAGCATGACAACCCTGCAGCGCATGGCCCCTGGTCCCTGCACAGGAGCCGCACCAACACTCACCACACTTGACTGCAATCACGTTTAATGACCCAACTCTACAAAGTCAGTTACCACACTTTACTGCAATCACATGTGTAATGACCCAACTCTACACAGTCAGTTCTTAGTTCTGGGCCCTCAGTTCTTACTGTGTTGGCACATGGTAGTACTCAGGGGAAGAATGGTGAGTGCACAAATGAAAGATGAGAATCTCAGCCCCTCATCTGTGGGTATCCATTGCCATCCCCATTCATTCATGTAACAAGCGCCTGTGTGACAATTCTGTCCCAAACCATGTGCTGTTGGGTATGGAGATAAAACACACAGCTTCTCTCCCTGGAAAATTCATAGTCAAGTGAACTAATGGTCACTTAGAGGCACAAAAATTTCAGCGACTCTATACAGCCAAGTTGCTATGGGATCAGAGATGGGGATGGAACAAGGTAAGGCTGGCCTTCTGAAAAATACATGTGCCCAGACATGTGTTAGGCAGTGGGGCATGACAAGAACAAGACAGATGGGTAGGTCCCTGCTCTCCTGGAGCTCCCTACCTTTGGGCTCCTGAAGTATGAATAGGAGTTTTCCAGGAAGAGAAAAGGATGGGAAAGCGTTGCACAAAGTGGTATCTGCATAAGCACAAGCGTAAAATTCAGCTCAGAAGAACCCTGTAAAATTCCCATTTCCCCCTTTGATTGACTTTGCACTTGGGAAGTCCACAGTCCTTAAGGTGTGGGACTGATTTTGGTTGATGCTATCAGCTGCCCAGGGCCCGCGCTGTGATACCATGCCTCCATGCCAAACACTGAGCATCTTCACCTGACTTTACTTCCTTTTCTTGGCCCCAGGCTACGCCCCCCAGAGTTCATCTATCCAGACTGAATACCAGCTAAATTTCCGCATCATCAACTGGAACCTCAGCAACCCAGACCCTACGTCCCCTGAGTACAGCGCCCTGCTGAGAGACATCCAGGACAAGGTGTGCCCCCTCTCGCTCACTCATCTCTCCTTACCCTGGTGCCCTTCCCATTCCTCTGTCTAACTTACATCTATTGAGTGAGTGTTTCAGCACTTCACTCTACCCAAGTTTTCTGCATTCTGCAGTTCCCAGAGGCAGAGCCATGGCTTCCTTCCCCATTTCCCAGATGGGCAAAGAGAGGCTCAGAAAGAGAAATTGGTGCCTAAGGTCACACAGTGACTTGAACACAGAGCTAGGATTTTTCAGGTCTCCCTTGCTCTTTCACTGGCTCCAGTGGGCTGACTCCAGCCCCTACAGACCTCCATCTCACCCACTGTCCTTCCCCCTTATTCTAGGTTGCCAAACTCTACAGAGACAGCCAACTACAAGACGTGTTCCACTCCTGCCTGGTTACTCACCTGAAGTAGGTTGAGGAGATTAGAAGCATTGGCTGAGCTGGTGGCTTATGGCTCTGGGTTCCTGTGACACATCTTTGAGCCGGAAGTCACTGACGTGGTACCCATTCTCCCCACATCCCTGTCTGCTAATCCTATCATCTCCTTCCCTATGTTTTTCGGGGTGAGAAAGGGTTAATCTCATGGAGCCATCCACCTTCTTCTCTTCTGGACACTTTCAGCCAATATCAGCTCAATAATAAGATTTACCGTGGCCAGACCCCCTGCTGAGCACTCTCATGTGTGATCATCATGTTTAATTCTCATCACAGTCCTGTGAGAGCGATACAGTCATTGATCCCACTGTTCAGATGGGAAAACTGAGGCTCAGCAAAGTGAACAGCCTAGGAACTGTACAAGTTGAGTTTGAACTCAGGTCTCTGAGGGATGGGTGGAGGAACTAGAACATCTACACCAGAGAGGAGGATCATGAGGCACAGTGCTTTGAATATTGAAGTTGAATATTGAACTCTGAATACTTCTAAACTTCAGTTTCATTGTGTTTAACATGGGGATAGTTGTAATAATACCTTCCAACACAGTGATGGTGAGTGAATGTGTAAGTCGCTTCTTAGGGGTCCCCGTAGATGTTCATAATTGTTCCTGCTATTGCTTCTATTCCCAACTCCTAAAAACCCTCCCTTCTTGGTCAAGGTCTCTTCTCTATCCTGAAGGAAGAGGCAGCCAGCTGCTCTCCTCTGCTTTCCCTTAGGTCTTTGAATCCATAAAGCAGGAACTCAGGGGACCCTGCTGGGGTTGGGTGCTGGCTGAGTCCCCGTGGTCTCTGACTCTAGGTTGGGCTCCATGTCAGTCACCATCCGAGAGCTGTTCTCCTCCAGGACAGAGGCCAGCATGGTGAAGCAAGTCTTTCTAGACAAGACCCTCAACGCTTCGTCCCACTGGCTGGGTGCCACCTACCATCTGGCAGATATTAAAGTGACAGGTACAAGAGGGGGGACTGGTTTCATGGCTTATGGAGATGGGGCTTTGGGAAGGAGACATCTCCTTGGTAACAATGGAATGAATGTAGGATCTGGAGCCAAAAGTGGTACTTTTTAGAGGCTCATGTTGATGACCCGTGTTCATGGCAGTGGGTCACCCATCAGGAGTCAGGAAGAGAACATGCAGCAGTCCCTCTCCAAGGACTGCTTGCTTTTACCTGTAAATATTTCCAGCCCCAAATATGGAGCATCCTGAGTTGCTTTCTCAGACCCTCTATTAGTGAGTCATTTGTTCATTCATCCATTCAACTAATGTTTAATGCAAGTAAATAGGTATTGATGACACACTGTGAAAATTTCTCTAACGCCATTTCAAGAGGCTGTGGGAACCTCAAGGAGGGACACACATCCCTGTCTTAGAATGTTTTCATCAGGAAGTGATAAATAAACCAAGATGTGATGGAGAACATGACCTAGCTGGTGGGAGAGATAGGCCACTGTCCTAGTGTATCTCTAACCTAGAAGATAGAGCATGGCATGTCTGGGGAGCTATAAGAAGTATGTGAGATGACCTTGGCCAGTTGGCTCAGTGGTAGAGTGTTGGCCTGGCGTGTGGCTATCTCAGGTTCGATTCCAGGTCAGGGCACACAAGAGAAGTGACCATCTGCTTCTCCACCCCCTCACCATTCTCTCTCTTTCTCTCTCTCTCTTCCCCTCCCTCAGCCATAGCTCAATTCGTTTGAGCAAGTTGACCTCGGGCACTGAGGATGGCTCTGTGGGCTCTGCCTCAGGTGCTAAAAAATGTCTCAATTACTGAGCAACAGAGCAATGGGCCCAGAAGGGCAAAGCATCACCCCCAACTGGGCTTGCTGGGTGGATCCACATCAGGGCACATGTGGGAGTCTGTCTCCCTGCCTCCACTCCTCGCACTAAAAAATTAAAAAGAATTAAAGAATTAAAAAATAAAAAAGTTTTTTTAAATTAAAAATAAGTGTGTGAGGCTGGCACATGCACTTTGACATGGAAGAGGTGACAGGTGAGGATAAAGAGGTGGTCAGGGAATTTCTGGAAACTGGAATGGTTTGTGGAGAAACACCACACACTCTGAGCTCTGTTTTCCAAAGCTCATCCTCTGGGTGCTGTGTGGAGGGGAGGGTAAAGAAGACCAGAGTCAGCAAGACACATTAAGAATTTAGGCCAGCAAAGGTGTGTGACAGATGCCTACTGGGCTGGTCAGTACCTGCACTAGCCAGCTACGCCTCAGAGAGACCTGGTCTCCTCTCCCAGACATCCTAGTGAGCTCTCACAATCCTTTATGAAACGAGGTTTAGACAGGTAGACAGGTGAATAGATTCAAGGTAGACAGTTAGATAGAAGGTCTTCTATAGCCCACCTTAAACACCCAGTTCAGGTCACACTACCAGAAATAAGTATACTGGCTTAAATAACCTCTTGTTAAAACCTTCCCTAGATAGAGAAATTTCATACTTTCTTTTTATTCTAGAAGTGGAAACATCAATTCATCAGCTGACAGACAAACCAACAAGCGGTCCCAGCCCTCAGCACTTTCAGCTGAATTTTACTGTCACCAACCTACCCTATGTCCAGGACATAGCCCAGCCAGGCACCACCGAACACCAGCAGAACAAGAGAAGTGTGGAGAATGTGGTGAGCATGGCGTCAGATGATGACTTTCAGAATAGTTCATAAATACAGGTTCTTATTCTCGTTTTTCTAAGAAAGAAAGAGGCACAGAGAGGTTCACTAGCTGTCCCAGGGTCATGTAGCTAAGTCATACTCTGAAACAAGTCTTTTTTGGGTACACATTCGTGTGCTAGTCTTTGTTGAGACAAGAAAAAGATGGAGAAGGTTGCTCAGTGGCTGAACATCCTCTGAGACCACGCAGCTGAGGTTCTGATGACGGAAACGCTACCCTGTCTTTCAGCTCAACCAGCTCTTCCAAAACAGCAGCATCAGGAGCTCTTTTTCTGACTGTCAAGTTTTAGCGTTCAGGTGAGTTCCAAATCAGGGTCTAATGACTTGGTAAACTTCTCTTTTACATAACGATACACTGTCTTTTTTAAGTAAGCGTGACCTCTCAGATCCTAGCTGTTATAGGAGAGAGCCCTATGAATATAGAGCTGTTACTTTAAAAAACAAACAAACAAAAAAACCCAGCTTCTTCCTAAATCAGTGAGTACAACTGGCTTAGAAACCCAAGAGAGCCTGTGTAGACCCCAGCAGCGATGGAGGGGCCGGGTTCTGGGACCCATGGGACGTGGATGATAGAATACATAGCTCAAGAAGTCAGCTCATGAATTCACAATCCATACCAGATGAGGGGCTATCATGGAATAACTTAAAATGCAGCAGTCTGATTGTGCTGTCCAATAGTGTAGCCACTAACCACATGTGGCAGTTTAAGTTTTTTATTCACCTATTGAGATGTTATTCACATGCTGTGTGTGTGTTTATTTCTCAGAATTTTCCATATACAATATCACATCATCTGCAAAAGTAAATAGTTTTACATCTTTTTTTCCAATCTAGATACCTTTGATTTCTTTTTCTTGCCTAATTGTTCTCATTAGAACCTCTAGAACAATGTGATTAATATGAGATAAGGGCCTTGTCCCTTGCCTTAGGGAAAATTTTTTTGTCTTTTACCATTGACTATAATATTAGCTGTGCATTTTTCTTGGACATTGTTTATTAGGTTGAGAAGGTTTCTCCAATTTGTTGAGTGGGTTTTCTTGGTGTGTGTGTTGTTGTTTTTTTCATCATAAAAGACCTATTTTGTGAAATTCTTTTGTGTGTGTCTATTAAGATAATGTGGTACAGTATTTGTACTTTATTCTATGACTATGGTGGATTACATTAACCAATTTTTGGTACATTAAGCCAACTTTCCAGGTAGAGATAAGTGACTGAGACCTTTCCAAGTGTTTCCTGGGCATGCGCACATACCTCCCTCTGCAGCCTTCTAGATCCCCTCAAAAACACTAGAGGTTTTCAAAGCCCACTATGGACATCTCATTCCTTCCATTTTTCTTTTAAGTTTTTTGTTCACCTCTGGCCTGTCTCAACTAATATTACTCCCTTGTGTAGCTACAATGCAAAATAGTTACCACTGATTGTTTCTAGCAAGTTCCCTGGGGATAGGCTTTCTTTGCTGAGTCAAATAAAAACAAGCCCTGAAAATCTCAAGGGTTTGCTAGAAAGGTCAAATAGAAACAAATGAGGATTCATCTTTTGGGGAGCTCCAAACCCACTATGGATAATTGCTGTTTTTCACAATTACTGTAACTCTGAGACTGATGTTTTTCAAAGTTACTGAGAACATCCTGAGAGCAGAACAGGACAGCACAAGTTATCATGCCACAGTACTTACTCCTTCTATCACAAGTAAGCCTTTTTTCTTACCTAAACACTCCTCATATTGTTGCAAGCCTTTTGGTTCATTTCTGGAGTTTTGAAACCTTGACTTCAACTATTTTTACTGTGTTTCATTGTTTTTATGGATTTTCAGAAGTCCTTATTCTAGCATTTCAAAAATGTTCTCCCTGTGGCTATTTATTTATAAATTAATCACATTGCATTTTATTACATTAAAAATGCAGTTGTTTACTCACACATAGTAGCTACATTTTAAGTGCTTGACAACCTGTGGCCAATAATGATTATATTGGACAGAACAGACACAAATGCTCAGGTCATTGCAGCAAGTTCTCTTGGGCAGGACTTCGAACAGAAAACTTAGAACCAGGGCATTACTCCAAGGACCCCTGTTCATCCATCGTGTGCTTCCAGGCCTGGACCCCACAGTAGCCACACCACGGTGGACTCCCTGTGTCACTTCTCGCCACTGGCACAAAGAGTGGACAGAGTGGCCATCTATGAGGAATTCCTGCAGCTGACCCAAAATGGCACCCAGCTGCAGAACTTTACCCTGGACAGGGACAGTGTCCGAGTGGACGGTAAGGCTTCCTAGTCATTGGGACAGAGGTTTGGGGAGTGGGGACTCAACTTCCACACTTGTGGACTTTCTTGGGAATTTGAAGGCTTGAGGATGAGTCAGCATTAAACTGCTCAGGCTGGCAGGAGGTGGCACAGTCCCCCAGGCATAATCCACTATTGAGGGAGAGGGAAGGACACCCAGTGGGATATAGGAGGCATTTGCCATCACCTAGACCAGGGGTCCCCAAACTACGTCTTGCAGGCCTCATGTGTTGCCCCTGAGGCCATTTATCCGGCCCCCGCCGCACTTCCGGAAGGGGCACCTCTTTCACTGGTGGTCAGTGAGGGGAGCATAGTTCCTATTGAAATACTGGTCAGTTTGTTGATTTAAATTTACTTGTTCTTTATTTTAAATATTGTATTTGTTCCCGTTTTGTTTTTTTACTTTAAAATAAGATATGTGCAGTGTGCATAAGGGATTTGTTCATAGTTTTTTTTTTATAGTCTGGTCCTCCAATGGTCTGAAGGACAGTGAACTGGCCCCCTGTGTAAAAAGTTTGGGGACCCCTGACCTAGGCAGCTCTGAGACCTCATGCTAGTCAGTTCCCACTCTGGACCTATGTTTCCTTATCTGTATGCTAAAAACCACTGGGCCAGATGGTCAGTGAGGACCTCCAGTAGCAAACTATATGTGAATCAGCCTTGACAGGCATGATGGATAGACCTGTCTCCTGGTTCCCAGGCTCTATTCAAACAGGCAGTGGGCCTGGGCTGGCCCAGAGGCTGTAGTTCGCCCGGTCCAGCTGTAGCATCCCCATCCAATAAGACTTACTGCAGTGATGGAAATGTTCTGTCTATGTGTTGTCCACTGCATTAGCCACATGGAGCTATTGATTTTTTAGAAAATTTAAAATTTTGTTTATTTTAGAGAGAAGAGAGAGAGAGAAAGGTTGGGGTGAGTGGGAAGCATCAACTTGTACTAGTTGCTTCCCATATGTGCCTTGACTGGGCAAAACTGGGGTTTTGAACCAGCGACCTCAGCATTCCAGGTCAACCCTCTATTCACTGTGCCACCACAGGTCAGACGGAGCTATCGACTTGTATTGTTACTGATTTTTAATGTTACAGAGGTATGAGATTGTTTAGTTTATTTTATTAAAATGAACGTTAATTGTAGGAGCCTCCCGGGGGCCGCACGTCTTCAGTAGTTGGCTGGGGAGAAGCTGTAGAAGCAGAGACCCTGCCGTACCCCCCATGCCCAGTGGGTGCGATGTGTCCCTACCCTCGTGGACTTTCTGTTGTTGTTGAAAATAATGAGAATAGGCCATTGTCATTTATACATTATTTGATATAAGCCCATCTATACTTGGGAGTGGTAATCAGAGAGGGCTTCTTGGAGGAAATAATATTGTAGGTGAATCTTGGAAAGTGAGTATAAAACAACTTGGTATAGGAGAAGGGGATGGATTTGTTTCTAGGCAGAGAAGAGAGATTGTGAGAATTTACAATTTAAGGGAGATCCCATGTGCTTGCTAACTGGATTGAACAATTCTCCCCTGACAGTCAAAAGATGCTCCCACCCACTTTCAGCCCTCCATGCCCAGAGATACGAATTTGATTTCCTTTAATCCAGTGGTCCCCAAACCCCGGGCCATAGACCGGTACCAGTCCATGGGCCATTTGGCACCGGTCCGCAGAGAAAGAATAAATAACTTACATTATTTCCATTTTATTTATATTTAAGTCTGAACAATGTTTTATTTTTTAAAAATGACCAGATTCCCTCTGTTACATCCGTCTAAGACTCACTCTTGACGCTTGTCTCGGTCACATGATACATTTATCTGTCTCACCCTAAAGGCCAGTCTGTGAAAATATTTTCTGACATTAAACCAGTCCATGGCCCAAAAAAGGTTGGGGACTACTGGTTTAATCCACTCTTATAGTGTGATAATGGCCTTCAGTTATGCAGCAAAGTGCCCTCATTTTTTAGATATGCTAACTGTAATGGTATGAAACATCATAATGTCTATTTTAATATTTTAAAATATGATAAGAGTGAAAATATAGGATGGGGCAAGAATAATCATGCATTGGATGAAATATACATTGCTAAAATTAGGTGGTGAATGTTTATGACATCATTCTAACTCTCTGTGTGTTTGAAAAGTTTTATTTTATTTTTTTTTACAGAGACAGAGAGTCAGAGAGAGGGATAGATAGGGACAGCCAGACAGGAACAGAGAGAGATGAGAAGCATCAATCATCAGTTTTTTGTTGTGACACCTTAGTTGTTCATTGATTGCTTTCTCATATGTGCCTTGACCGTGGGCCTTCAGCAGACCGAGTAACCCCTTGCTCAAGCCAGCGACCTCCAAGCTGGTGAGCTTTGCTCAAACCAGATGAGCCCGTGCTCAAACTGGCGACCTCGGGGTCTTGAACCTGGGTCCTCAGCATCCCAGTCCGATGCTCTATCCACTGCGCTACCGCCTGGTCAGGCTGAAGAGTTTTATTAAAAAGAGTAAAAACATACTCACATACATTCCCCATTTTATTCACTTCCAGGGTATTCTCCAAACAGACACGATGCCCTGACTGAGAATTCTGGTAAGCCTCACAGCAGCCCCTAGGTGGGGTGGGAATATCTGATTTTTTTTTTAAGTAAGAGAGAGAAAGAGAGGGGGACAGGCAGAGACAGACAAACAGGACAGAAGAGAGATGAGAAGCATCAACTTGTTACAACACTTTAGTTGTTCATTGATTGCTTTCTCATACATGCATTGACTGGGGGCTCCAGCTGAGCCCATGACCCCTTGCTCAAGCCAACGGCCCTGAGCTTCAAGCCAGCAACCCTGCATTCAAGCCGGCAGCCCCACGCTCAAGCTGGTGAGCCTGTGTTCAAACCAGCAACCTTAGGGTTTCTAACCTGGGTCCTCAGCATCCAAGGTCAATGCTTTATCCACTGCACCACCGCCTGGTCAGGCATGGGGTGGAAATATTGCTGCTGTGTGTCATTCAAGAGAACCATGCATATAAGAACTTGGATGATAATAAGAATTGGCCAACTCATGTCAAGGACTGTTGGGGTGCAATGGGGACAAAGCAAGATCCCTGTGGGAATGAAAGAACATGGCTCAGCCCAGCCCCTGTCTCCCCAGACCTACCCTTCTGGACCATCATCCTCATCTGCTTGGCGGGACTCTTGGTGCTTATCACATGCCTGATCTGCTGCCTCCTGGTAAGCAAGAAAGTGATGCTTGTCCTCTTGGTCTTGGGTTGTAAGAGTTCTTTATATATAGTCATGCATTGCATAGCAACATTTTGGTCTGCAGTGGGCCACATATACAATGGTGGTCCCTTAAGATTATAATGGAGCTAAAAAATTCCTACCACCTCTTGACATCATGCCATAGCAAGGTCCTGGCAAAACATATTACTCAAGTGTTTGAGGTTATGCAAGTGTAAACAGAGCTACTGCATTTTCACATGTATAAACGTATAAATTGTGTATAGTACATACTTGATAATGATCATAAAGGACTGTTACAGTTAGATTACTGGTTAGGTATTTACTATACCATACCATCATTATTTAATTTTATCTTATTTTATTTTATTACTTTTTTTAATCAAGTGAGAAGCAGGGAGGTGGAGAGACAGACTTTTGCATGCACCCCGACTGGGATTCATCCAGCAACTCCTGTCTGGGGCTGATGTTCTGCCCATCTGAGGCCGCTGCTCTGTTGTTTGGCAACCTAGCTATTTTAGCACCTGAGGCAAGGCCATGGAGCCATCCTCAGTGCCTAGGGCCAACTTGCTCATTTGAGCCATGGCTGCAGGAGAGGGAGAGGGGAGCGAGGGGTGGAGAAGCAGATGGTCACTTCTCCTATGTGCCCTGACCCTGAATCAAACCCGGGACTTCCACATGCTGGACTGATGCTCTACCACTGAGCCAACCTGCCAGGGCCATTATCATTATTTTAGAGTATACACTTTCCACTTATAAAAAAGATTTGCTGTTAAACAGTATGCCATGTTATACTGGCGGCAGCCGCATGTCTAGTGTTTATGGCATCTCTTAACAGCATTATTTTCTCTTGTGCTTGATTTAGTCATATGTTGTTTTGTATAGTAACGTGTGGTACAGACAATCACCTACCGACACATTTCTCAGAATATACCCCTGTTTTTATGTGGTGCATGACTGTATTATAAATACAAATTCTCTGCTGGGCACATGTTTTGCAAATTTCTTTTCCAGTCTAAGAATCTTGTGATTCTTTACTTTAACAACAGCAGTCATTAAGAAAATATAACTGAAAGTTGCAAGTCATAGTGGTAGAATTACCACTATATATGAGAACGGCTAAAGTATTATAAAGACTGACTATAACAAGTTTTTCAGAGTATGTGAAGCAACTGAAACTCTCATATAGTGCTAGTAAAAAGTAGGTTGGTTGTTTTCATAAAAGTTACATATACCTACCCAGCCATTGCACTCCTAGGAATTTATCCAAGGGATATAAAAACATCCATCTATATAAGGAGACTTGTACACAGATGTCCATAAGAGGTTTGCCCAAAATGGAAAAAAACAAGATTTCCACCAACAGATGAATGGATAAACAAACCGTTACATAAATAGTGGTAGGATTCAAAGAATTTAACAACCGGTTCTCGGCCCTAATAACCATTTTAAGTATAAAAAAATGATATACTGAAAGGTAGTTTATTATTTCATGCATTTAATACTTGAAAAAGAATGATAAAAGAGGTACACAAAACTAGATTATATTATAAGAAAGAGTTTTAAAATATTAATGAAAAAATATTAAATAATACCTGACAAAAAACAACAAAACTGTTACTTAAGTTATTTCCATGGCCCTGGCCAGTTGGCTCAGTGGTAGAGCGTCAGCCTGGCATGCGGGAGTCCCGGGTTCGATTCCCGGCCAGGGCACACAAGAGAAGCGCCCATCTGCTTCTCCACCCCTCCTCCTCTCCTTCCTCTGTCTCTCTCTTCCCCTCCCGCAGCCAAGGCTCCATTGGATCCCGGTTGGGCGCATGCGGGTGTTTGTCTGACTGCCTCCCCGTTTCCAACTTCGGAAAAATACAAAAAAAAAAAAAAAAAAAAAAAGATATTTCCACATTGCTTCCTGATTGGTGTCCTCATTTCCTAATGAAGTAACAACACAAGGGAATTAAAATGTTGTATTTCATCAAAGGTATAATAAGTTTTATGAAATGAATAAATATTACAAGCATAGTTCCGTCAAATTTTTTTCACCTATGGACAGAATGAACATTACTGTGGGCGCTTAGAATACACTGTTGCACAGATGAACGGTAAAAACAAAGTAAGGAATGTAAATTTGTGATTTCCACATTGGGCAGCTGCCCAGGTGCCCACCTTGGAGAGAACCCTGATTACAAGTGTCATTTTAACAACCGGTTCACTGAACTCAACAAAAAATTAGGTATCGGTTCTGCCAAACCAGGGTGAACTGACTAAATCCCACCACTGGACATATCCCCACGACGTGATTCTTCAGCAGTAAAAAAGAAAGAGTTATTAATACATGCAATAACATGTATAAGTCTCAAACTATGCTGAGTGACAGGAGCTAGGTAGAGAAAAGACTGTATGATCCCATTTATGAACAAATTTTACAAAATCCTAGCCTATCTATAGGGACAGAGATCAGGGCCGTGGTGGCCTGGGAATAAGAACGTGTCTGCACATGGCAGGTAAGGAGGAATGACAGAGGAGCATGAGGGCACTTTGGGGGGTGATAGGTGTTCTTTATCTTGATTGTGGTGATGGTTCAATAAGTTCTCATCAAAACCTATCAAATCACTCATTTTAAATGTATGCAATTAAGCTACAGCATGGAGAGAGGGGGGAGGGAAGGAAGGAGGGAAGAAAAGAGGAGGGAGGGAGGGAAAGAAGGAGGGAGGGAAAAAGGAATATGAATGGTTAACAGAGAGAAAATGGTAGAGCAAATGAGAGGGGAAAGGGGGAAAGAAAAACCAAAAGACATAAAAGAGGACAAAAGAAAGGAAAAAGGACTGAGGGAGAAAATTAAATTTAAAAAAGAGAGGGACATGTCCAGTCTCTGGCTTTGGCCATCTTCTCCCCTGCAGTTCCCATACTTGGGCAGGTGAACGGTCCATTCTGAGGCTTCTCCCCCTTCACAGGTCACTGTGTGCGTGCGGAAGAAGGAGGGAGATTTTCAGATTCAGCAATGATGCCTGGCACCTGCCACCTGAGACCCAAGGGAACTGCAATGATTAGATCTGACTGAGGCCTCTGCTCCCAGCTGGGACCCAAAAGAGCTTGCCTGGAACAGAATCAACCTCACTGATCCATCTCTGGGCCCTTCTTAACATGGCCCCTGTGTGTTTCACAAGAAACTTAGATAAAATTCTTCCTATTCATCAAGTCCTAAAGGCAACTGCAAGTTTTGTCTTGTGGTTTAACAACACTCTCTCCCTTTGAAACATAAGAATTGGCAAAACTGGTGCAGAAATTGCCATCGTATAAAATTGTACCCTCTTCAGTGCAGGGTTTCCCTGCTTAAGAAACTTTGGGACACACCTCCCCTGGCTCATGTCAGCCACCACCCACCTCTCTGCCCCCATCTTCCCCACCCCAAACCCTGGCAGTCTCCTGCTGTCCTTGCATTACTGCATTCTCTGAAGTTCAGATTCACCAGGACTTCCAGATCAACTCGGCACTGCCTCTTACCTCATGGTTCTCCAAGATGGAAATAGGCTGGACGGAAGGAATGGATGAGGCAGGACCCTGCGTTCAGCCCTGAGACTTGGGAGCTGAAATGACTAGATACCTCAGAAGACTGGATCCACAGTAATACTCAGGCTCAAAGATGGGGTCTTCTTTGGATGTACAGATGAATAAAACTCAGGGGGAAAATATGAAAGAATGAATCTTTTTTCTCATTTCTCTGCACAGAATCCAGCAAAAACAGTTATGGCCGAATCTTCCCAATAAGCAGCTCAAACCATTGCTGGCATGAAGTCAGCCATGCTCTCCTGCCTGGGGTGTGCAACACAGATTGTATGATCTCTACACATTTTGCAGATGACCACAGCTGAAGATATTCAAGGGTTAAAAATTGAAGTCCCAGTAATTCCAACCATTCATCAGGACGGTGCCCCCTGGTGGGCCTGAGCGGGAAGAGTCTAGGGGGCCCTGTGGTGGTCGTGCTGCAGTTGTAATCCATGCAGAGGACCTCGGCGTCCCCAGCACGGGGCGGCGGTTGCATTTCATGTGCGCCGGCCAGGCTAGGTTGTACTGCAGCATGAGTGGAGAGCAGCCGGCCTTGGCGCATGCACGGAGCAGCAGGGCGGCAGAGGCTTATGATAGTCGGGTAAGCAGATGGGCGTGTACATGGAGCACAGGAACAAAAGCAGGTCCGGAGAGCAGTGGATCTTCACCAGAGGCCAGAACTGGTGCAACTCCAGGCCCGCCTTGTCCTGCGTGTTGTGGTGGAACTAACTGGTTGGGCATGTGCGTCAGGTTGTAGCCTTTGCCCGGGCACATTGGTACGGTGATCTCCTGGAATCCCAGGGCCTTGGAGGAGGCCACTGCCCGGCCTGCCAGCTGCGCCAGGAGCAGCAGCAGCAGCGGAGCAGAAGAGTCAGGCTGAGCCATAACCCCTCCCTCCTCGCCTCGCATAGCCGGCGCACGGGGCCAATGCAGACAGGGGAAACCTGGGCCAGGGCTGCCCTCTCCGCCGACTTGTGTGCACTTGTGTGCGCCACCGGGCTAGCAACCTGTGGGCTCTTCTTGTCTTCAAGAAATCCGCCCCAAGATAAACTGTTTCAGGAAGGCGCTGCCTCCCTGCGCCCTTAGTGCTTAGCTGGATAGAGTTGAGGAGGGGCAGTTAGGGCAGTAGCGTGGGGGGGGGGGGGGGCAAGGGGGTCTAGCAAATGGTCTCCAAGACAAACATGAAAGGCGTAGTAGAAGGGGTGGGGGGAGCCAATCAAGTGTCCCGCCCCGGGCGCCAGTTATGTTTGCTACGCCACTGAGTTAGGGCTCCGATTCTAGGGAAAGTATTCTTTAAAAAATGAAGAAAAATTACAATTACTCCCAGTTAGAGGGGAGTCAACGTCTCAGTACCCACAAGCGGTCTCCAAACCTCCAGATTAAGCTCTCCATTCTCTTCTCTCCCCTCCACCTCTTGAAACCAAACTGCTGACACCCCGCCCCGGCCCACCTCCCTTTCCACTGGGCCCTCCAGGCTGGACCGCGGGGTCAAACCAATCAGCTCCCTCCAGAACAGTACAAGGACCAGGGGGAACGGGGAGCAGGGAAGGCGCCGGCTCTCACCTCCACGGATCCAGAGAGAAGATATTCTGCAGCTAGCCTCGGTTCTCCATCCCTGGGACACTCCACTCAGAAACGCGGCTCAGAGCCAAGCTGGCAGCTGGAAAATTTGGCGACAGACTGGGTATCCGAGGAGGCGGCACATGGCAGCAGGTGGAGGCGAAGTCTCAGAGAAAGGGTCTGAATGCGATCGCCACAAGCCGGTCACTCACTCTCTCCTCCTCCAGGGCCCCTCGCATGATGCAGGCGGGGCAAGGCAGAGGCAGGCCTTGCGTTCCTCTGGGGTTCTGAAGCCGCATGTAGGGCGAACACGCCGGCAGCATCTAGGCGAGAGGAAGGTGGTGTGTGGTGACCGGGAAACTCGACTCCTCACAGCACCACGAACAAGCGGCATTGGCCTGGCCAGGACTGCACGGTGCCTGCGCACCTGTCACCGCGTCCCGGCAGCCGCTCGCATACTCCCCTGTAGGGGCCCCCTTGCTCCAGTCAAGTCCTGGGGCAGTGGCAGCGCTCAGGAGACGCCTGGCTCGGCTCCTCCCCCGAGTACTGGCACCTTTTAGCCTACCTCCGCTTGGCGCTAAACAGTGCCCCGCAGTAAACTAGAAATCAACCACGCCTGACCTGTGGTGGCGCAGTGGATAAAGCGTCGACCTGGAAATGCTGAGGTTGCCGGTTCAAAACCCTGGGCTTTCCCGGTCAAGGCACATATGGGAGTTGATGCTTCCAGCTCCTCCCCCCTTCTCTCTCTCTCCTCTCTCTCTGTCTGTCTCTCTCTCTCCTCTCTAAAATGAATAAATAAATTTTAAAAAAATTAAAAAAAAAAAGAAATCAACCACAACAGAAAAACTGAAAAATACTCAAACACTTGGAAACTAAATAGCACATTATTAAATAATGAATGGGTAAACAATGAGATCAAAGAAGAAATTTAAAAATTCCTAGAAACAAATGATAATGAGCATATATCAACTCAAAATTTATGGGACACAGCAAAAGAAGTCTTGAGAGGGAAGTTCATAGCATTACAGGCATACCTCAAGAAGCTAGAAAAGCTCAAATAAATAACTTGACCCTACATCTAAAAGAACTAGAAAAAGAACAGCATGTAACTCCCAGAGCTAGTAGAAGGAAGGAAATAATAAAGATCAGAGCAGAAATAAATGACATAGAGGCTAAAGAAACAATACAGAGGATCAATGAAACCAGGAGCTGGTACTTTGAAAAGGTAAACAAGATTGATGAACCTTTAACCAGACTCACCAAGAAAAAAAGAGAGAGGACTCAAATAAATAAAATTAGAAACGAGAGTGGAGAAATAACAACTGACACAACAGAAATACAAAATATTGTAAGAAAATACTATGAAGAATTGTACGCCAAAAAACTAGACAACCTAGATGAAATGGACAAATTCCTTCAAACATATAATCTTTCAAAAATCAATCTGGAAGAATCAGAAAACCTAAATAGACCAATTACAACAAATGAGATTGAAACAGTTATCAAAAAGCTCCCAAAAAAGAAAAGTCCGGGGCCAGATGGCTTCACAAGTGAATTCTACCAAATATTCAAAGAAGAACTAACTCCTATCCTTCTCAAGCCATTTCAAAAAATTCAACAGGAAGGAAGACTTCCAAGCTCCTTTTACGAGGCGAGCATAATTCTGATTCCAAAACAAGGCAAAGACAACACAAAGAAAGAAAATTATAGGCCAATATCCCTGATGAATGTAGATGCTAAAATCCTCAACAAAATATTAGCAAACCGGATCCAGCAATATATGAAAAAAATCATACACCAGGATCAAGTGGGATTTATTCTTGGGAGGCAAGGCTGGTACAATATTCGCAAATCAATCAATGTGATTCATCACATAAACAAAAAAAAGGAGAAAAACCACATGATAATTTCAATAGATGCAGAAAAAGCATTTGATAAAAGTCAGCACCCATTCATGATCAAAACACTCAGCAAAGTGGGAATACAGAAAACATACGTTAATATGATAAAGGCCATCTATGACAAACCCACAGCCAACATCATACTCAATGGGCAAAAAATAAAATCAATCCCCTTAAGATCAGGAATAAGTGTTATATGAAAGGAGAGAAGGTTAGCACTCCCCTTGAGAAGGATGGAAGAGGCTCTAGGGCCTAACAACACGCATATGGTTAAGGCATTGCCACCTACTTCGTGGCATCTAACCACTGTTTTTAAGAAGATGTGGCACATATACACCATGGTATACTATTCAGCCATAAGAAATGATGACATCGGATCACTTACAACAAAATGGTGGGATCTAGATAACATTATACGGAGTGAAATAAGTAAATCATAAAAAAATAAGAACTGCAGAGTTCCATACATTGGTGGGACATAAAAAGGAGACTAAGAGACATGGACAAGAGTGTGGTGGTTACCGGGGGTGGGGGAAGGGAAGGAGGGAAAGGGGAAGGGGTGGGGTAGGGGCACAAAGGAAATTAGATAGAAGGTGACGGAGGACAATCTGACTTTGGGTGATGCGTATGCAACAGAATTGAATGACATGATAACCTGGACATGTTTTCTTTGAATATATGTACCCTGATTTATTGATGTCACTCCATTAAAATAAAAAATTTTCATTAAAAAAAAATCAGAAACAAGGCAGGGGTGCCCCCTTTCACCACTCTTATTCAACATAGTTCTGGAAGTCCTAGCCACAGCAATTAGACGAGAAAAAAAATGAAAGGCATCCAAATTCAAAAAGAAGTAAAACTATCATTATTTGCAGATGATATGATATTGTATATAGAAAACCCTAAAGTCACAGTCAAAAAACTACTAGACCTGATAAATGAATTCAGCAAGGTGGCAGGATATAAAATTAATACTCAGAAATCAGAGGCATTTTTATACACTAACAATAAACTGTCAGAAAGAGAAATTAAGGAATCAATCCCCTTTACCATTGCAACCAAAAAAATAAAGTACCTAGGAATAAATGTAACCAGGGAGATTAAAGACTTATACTCAGAAAATTATAAAACATTGATAAAGAAATCAGGGAAGATACAAACAAGTGGAAGCATATACTGTGCTCATAGTTAGGAAGAATAAACATCAGTAAAATGTCTATAATACCCAAAGCAATTTATAAATTCAATGCAATACCGATTAAAATACCAATGACTTACTTCAAAGATATAGAACACATATTCCAAAAATTTATATGGAACCAAAAGAGAACATGAATAGCTTCAGCAAGCCTGAAAAGGAAGAATAAAGTGAGAGGTATCACACTTTCGGATATCAAGTTATACTGTAAGACCATTGTATTCAAAACAGCCTGGTACTGGCATAAGAACAGGCATATAGATCAATGGAACAGAACTGAGAACCCAGAAATAAATGCACACCTTTATGGAAAACTGATAGTTGACAAAGGAGGTAAGAGCATACATTGGAGTAAAGACAGGCTCTTCAACAAATGGTGTTGGGAAAATTGGACAGCTACCTGCAAAAAAATGACACTAGACCACCAACTTGCACCATTCAGAAAAATCAACTCAAAATGGATAAAAGACTTAAATGTAAGCCGTGAAACCAGAAGCATCTTAGAAGAAAACATAGGTAGTAAGCTCTCTGACATTTCTCACAGCAATATATTTGCCGAATTGTCTCCACAGGTAAGTGAAATAAAAGACAGGATAAACAAATGGGACTTTATCAAACTAAAAAGCTTCTGCACAGCTAAAGACAATAAGAACAGAATAAAAAGACAAACTACACAATGGGAGAATATATTTGACAATGCATCTGATAAGGGGTTAATAACCAAAATTTATAAAGAACTTGTAAAACTTAATACCAGGAAGACAAACAATCCAATCCAAAAATGGGCAAAAAAATGAATAAACACTTCTCCAAAGAGGACATACAGATGGCCAATAGGCATATGAAAAAATGCTCAACATCACTAATCATTAGAGAAATGCAAATTAAAACCACAATGAGATATCACCTCACACCAGTCAGAATGGTGCTCATCAACAAAACAATACAGAATAAGTGCTGGCCAGAATGTGGAGAAAAGGGAACCCTCCTGCACTGCTGGTGGCAATGCAGACTGGCACAGTCACTGTGGAAAACAGTATGGAGGTTTCTCAAAAAATTAAAAATCGAACTGCCTTTTGATCCAGCTATACCAGTGTTAGGAATATACCCCAAGAACACCATAGCACTGTTTGAAAAGAAGAAATGCACCCCCATGTTTATGGCAGCATTGTTCACAATAGCGAAGATCTGGAAACAGCCCAAGTGTCTGTCAGAGGACGAGTGGATTAAAAAGCTTTGGTACATATATACTATGGAATACTACTCAGCCATAGAAATGATGACATCGGATCATTTACAACAACATGGATGAACCTTGATAACATTATACTGATCGAAATAAGTAAATCAGAAAAAACTATGGGGGTGAGGAGAGGGAGGGCGATGGGGGAGGAGAGGGGCATAAAGAAAACCAGTTTGAAAGGTGAACTAAAGACAATTGGAGCTTAGGTGATCGGAATGCAGCATAAGCAAATGCAAATAACCTAGAGCTGTTTTCTCTGAACATATGTACCCTGATTTATCAATGTCACCCCATTAAAATTAATAAAAAAAAATTAACCAAGGATGTGAAAGACCTGTAGTTGAAAAATTATACAACACTGAAGAAATTGAAGATATAAATAAATGGAAGCGTATACTGTACCAATAATAGAACAAATTAACATTCTTATAATGTCTATACTACCCAAAGCAATCTGTAGAATCAATGCAGTTTCTATTATAATACTAATGGTGTATTTCATAGAACTAGAACAATAATAAATTATGTGGAACCACAAAAAAAAAAATACAGAGAAAGAAAGGACAGAGGAGTGGAGAAGCAGATGGTCGCTTCTCCTGTGTGCTCTGAGAATTGGACCTGGGACATCCACACACCTGCTGACACTCTACCACTGAGCCAACCCAAAGTCCAGCAATATTTTATAAGTACAAAATGACACTGCACTGGGCACTTCTGTATATAGGGTGAAACAGAAACAGACGTCCTTACCCTCATGGAGCTTACTGTTTCTTGGGGGAGAGAGAAAGATTTCCTGATGTGGAAGGAAGGTTGAAAATTTTGAGAAACTGAAAGAAGATAGGTACTCCTAGAGCATAATGGACGGCATGAGCACTCAGTAGGGCAGGGGTCCCCAAACTACAGCCCGCGGGCCAAATGCGGCCCCCTGAGGCCATTTATCCGACCCCCGCCGCACTTCTGGAAGGGCACCTCTTTCATTGGTGGTCAGTGAGAGGAGCATAGTTCCCATTGAAATATTGGTCAGTTTGTTGATTTAAATTTACTTGTTCTTTATTTTAAATATTGTATTTGTTCCCGTTTTGCTTTTTTACTTTACAATAAGATATGTGCAGTGTGCATAGGAATTTGTTCATAGCTTTTTTTGTTGTTGTTTTTTTGTTTGTTTGTTTGTTTTTTAAGGCACAGGGTCCGCCTGGGGAAGGGACCCAGACTGTGGGGCTGGATGCAGGTGTTTCATCCAGACCAGGGATGAGGGGGAAGGAAATGGGAGAGGGAAGAGGAGAGGCGACCCCCTCTCTCCTCAGAGTTCTTCCAGAAAAAAAGGGGGCCAAGAGAATTTTTCCACTTGGGAGGAGGTAGGGGTGCAGGAGGAGCCCGAGGAGACAGGTTTTGGGGGGGAGAGGTGGCCGGTAAAAGAACAGAGGAGCTCCTGAGAGAACAGGAGAGCTGAGAAATGCGGGGAGCGAGCTCTGAAGTGAGGGGTGGGGGGCACCTGTCACCAGCTTTATCGGGGGTCAGCTTGCCAGGGGGCTGCGGAGTGTGTGGGGGCAGCTGCAAAGAGAAGAAACATCTAGAGGGGAGACAGATTTGGATCGGGAAATACGGGGAATCGGAACAAGAAAGAAGGGGGTTCGAAGGAGGAAACAAAGTCCCAAGAAGAGAAAAATGAGGAGCTTCCAAAGAGACGCCGGAGTCCCGGCCGCTGGGTCCCGGATCCCGGGGCTCGGGCCTGGCTTCGGAGGAGACGTGGTGCCCGGGGCGCCGGCCGGGCCGGGTTGGGGTCTGGCCGGCGTCCCTACCTGGTACACGGAGGCCTTGGGCAGGTCCAGGCAGACGGTGCAGCACAGCACCGCGTAGAGCCGCTCCTCCAGCTTCCCGCTGCCGCCGCCTCGGCCGCCCGCAGCCGCTTCTTGGGCGGTGCGTCGGGGTCGCCGGCCGCCTCCTGCAGCTGCCGGGCGCCGGCCAGGCCCGCTTCGTCCGGCAGCCCCGCTGCCTCGCCCACCGCCGCCGACCCCGCGGCCGCCCCGGCCCGGCCGACACCGCGTCAGCGGATCCCGTCGCCGGACCGCCTCCACCGGCCTCCTCTGCGCCGGACATCGCTGCGGGCCCGCCCAGCGGGTGGTGCGCTCCCGCGGCTGGAGGTTAGGGGGGCCGCGCGCTGCCGCCGCCCTCTCGCCACCGCCAAGACCCCGGCAGCCCCGCTCCCTGCGCCGCCGCTTCAGTGGGTCCGGCCTGCCGCGTCGCCCGCAGCCGCCGCGGCCCCGATAGTTTTTTTTATAGTCCGGCCCTCCAACGGTTGAGGGACAGGGAACTGGCCCCCTGTGTAAAAAGTTTGGGGACCCTGCAGTAGGGTGTACTCACCCGTTCTGTGGTCTGTCCACTGGGCCGCTGCTTCTGTTGCTGTCGGGGTGTTTGGGTTCAGGTGCTGCTGGTGGCAGCCCACCACTGCGGACACCGCGGCCACCGCTGCCCCAGGAGGGCTGCGCACACTCGCGTGCCCGCTTGGACCGCTTCCAAGACCGCCCCTAGCCTCTGCTTCAACCTCCACTGCTGCCATGGACGGGTCCGCGTCGCTGGGGGTTGGTGCACCAGCTCAGACAAGGCTTAGCAGCGACCACGGCTCCCACCTCCACGGCCAGACCCACACGCGCTCACTCAGATCACCCCCAAGGTCTCCTGGCTTCCACTGCCACTGAGGGCATGCCCACGCCACCGGACAGGTTTGGGCACTGGCCCGGATCTCGGCAGTGGCCGCTGTGACTTCTACCCTTGCTGGCGGGATCCCACGTGCCCACAGGGACCCCCCCTCTGCTGTTGCTCAGAGCCTCTGCCCTGTCAAGGACGGGCCCTATGCCGCAGGCAAGACAGTGTGGGAGCCAGGACCTTCGCAGGGGCTGCAGAGGTTCCCACCTTCAGAGGATGGCCCAGGCTAGCTTGCTCCAACCGCCCTGGCCTCCACATCTGTGTCCCTGGGTGTTACAGCCGCCCCCTGCCGCCTCCAGTCTGCCTGTCCTCTGCAAGCATTCAGCCCCGCTGGGGGGGGGGGGGGGTGTACACGGGGTGTTGTTGTGAACCATAAATGGCAGAAAGCCATTATAGATTTTAGGCTAGGCAAAGCACTGAGTTCTGCCCCCATCCACCTCCATATTGGCTGTGAGGCTGAGTATTGGCACCCACTTCACTTGCTTCCTTGACTTGCTGGAAGCAATTTACATGCCCTTCCACTGACTCCTTGATTGTTTTCAGAGGTTGGTAGATTTCACTAATGCATCCTGTTTATGCCTTGGGAGAGTTTCTGTTTTAGCCTTGGATGTGT